>NC_048906.1:5005170-5026071 GCF_011077185.1 Oxyura jamaicensis
AAAAAAAAAAAAAAAAAAAAAAAAAAAAAAAAAAAGATTTTAGAATAAAGCCTGCATTACACTCATGAGCTGATCACTTCTGTAAGATATCTGAAAGATTTATGACCAACTCCGGTGCGGTTTCGAGGCTCTCTGAGCACTCCAGCACCAGTGCGGACAGACTCTTCCCCCATGAGCGCCCGAGCCCCAGCTGTACGAAACTCAGCCCCATCCCGGCGACCTTGAGGCCCGGGACCCGAGGCGTGCGTTTGAGTTCGGCCTCCTCAGGGCCGTTCCCGTGCCCGCAGGCACTCGGACACGCCACAGCCGCAGAAGGAAGGGGCCCGCCCGGGCTCTCCCGCGGGACTCCGGCCGCTGGGAGGCGGCGTGGGCCGCCCCAAACCGCCCCGGGCGGCCCCCAGCCCCTCTCCCGGCCCCGAGGCGGGAGGCGGCCTCCCCCGGCCGCTCCGCCCGCGCTGCGGAGGAAGGGGAGGGCGGCCGCCGGCCCCCGGCCTCACATGACTGAGGGCTGCCGCGATGGAGGGCGAGCCGCCCGCCGGCACCGCCGCCACAGGTACGGGGCGATGCGGGGCTGCCTCCCGCCGGCACCCGCTGCCCGCCGCCCGGCTCCGGGGACGCCGCTTTTCGCCCCCCGGCGGGAGGCTCGGGGCTCCTCGGGAGGGCTCAGGGCTGCTCCCCCCGCCGAAACTTGAGGTAAAAAGGGGCCGCCTTCCCCTCCTCGCCCCCCGGGGGCGGCTCCGTACCGCTTCTTGCTGGCTGAGCCCCTCTCCCGGGCAGGTTTCGGGCTGAGGGGGCACCCCGCGGCTTTGCCCCCCGAGTCGCGGCCGCTGTCGGAGGTGCCGACAGGGCTGGGTTTCGCCTGGTGCGTTCGGCGACACGCTGGGGGCTCGGGGAAGGCTGGCAGGGCAGGCACCGTCCCGGGCGCTGCCTCTCCCCTCCCTGCTGGCCCCAGCCCGAGGGGCAGAGCCGGGACTGGGGTGCCAGCAGCGAAAGGAGCCGTGGGGGGAGCTCAGGGGTGAGTCAGGAAAAAGTAACCGCTAAACTCGGTTAAACTGAGGAAACTTTGAGAGGAAAACGCTTCTCTAAAGTGCTTTTCAAGTGGCTGGAGTTTCACGCTGACGATTACTGCCTGTTTTGTTTTTTCTTTCCTTTGGAAATAAAAGCTACTAGAGGTCAGAAGTGAGTAATATTTATGTAGGGTAGGGTGATTTGGTTCGATTATATTGAGGATCCAGTGTAAGTGTTCTTTTGATAGGCCTCTGACCCCCCTGCTGCAGATAAGACATTAATAAATAAATAAATTATTTTGGAATATTTCTGTCCAGGACTGATGTAAGATATTGGGATATTGAGCAGCAGCCTTTGTGGAAAAAATGTCCTACTGTATCAAAGAGAGAGCTCACTCAGGTATGTCTATTATGGTTTTACCATCTGCTTCAGGAGCCTTATAGAGATAAAACTCAGCTGTCTTTGAGTGCTTTTCTTCTGATTCACTTCCATGCTCATGATGGTGCTTCTGTAACTGTCAGATCTGCTCAGCCTTGTTTAGAAAATTTGGCTTTCTTTGAGAGAGGTTATGTTGTGTAAACAGAGACAGCAGCTCATGATCTTAGTGAAATAAAAGTATGCCGTGGAAGGAGGCATCTTCTTAATTTCTAGCATCGTGCTGTGGGTTTGGTGATCTTGGGAATTTGATACTCATACTTTACGTTTTCAGAGGTCAGCAATTAGTCAGTGAGTATTCTAGTAGGATCTAAATCTCTCATGTAATACTGAGCATCCTGAAAGGGCCTATAAAGGGCACACCTATAACAGGACACACATTCTTAATTTCACAAGATTAAAAGTACTTTAACACAAGCAAAAGATAAGATAATGTCTAATGTATTAAAGTCGTTTCTGCTAAGTTACTTGTATTGATCTTTATTGTTTTTGGCTCTTGCTCCCCTTCTAGCTTGTTTTGCAATGACTGCAGGGAGCTAATCCAGGTGTGCTGTCTGGAGAGGAAGGGGGGTGTCTCCTTGTCTTCTGGTGGTAAATCTTTAACCGTGTGTGCAGCCAGTAGAGAGGTTGGGTAGGGAACGCTGTACCAGTTGCAGACGGTGGAATTTGAACATAACCACATGGATTGCCCCCGAAACTTTTGAGTTGTAGTGGGTTGGCATGGGTTGATGGAGAGAAATAGGGCAGTTACAGGCATCAAACTGGTACAAAAGGATGGGAGCTATAAACAGAACTTGGGATATGACTGACCTTGTTCAGTATACATAAAATGTGTAAAAAGGCCATCCAAAGGCTGGAGTGGCATGTCATTTTTGAGTACTTAACATTAGGTCAAGCTTTTGTCCAGTGTAATTAAGAGGATGAGAAATGTGCAAGGAAGATAAGAAATAAAGGAAAATTTCATCTGATAGGGTTTTCTTGGAAACGGATGTTCGTGGAAACTTGGCAATTTTATAGTTAAGACAAACTGCTGCTGTTAAAGACTTGTGTGGGAATTTAGGTGGAATATAGCTATGTGGCTTTCTGAAAGCTATTGTCACAGGAGGCTTCTTGCATGTATTGTGTCTGAATTTTCACGCTTCCAACCTCTCTTTAGAGCTGGGTGTGAAGGAGGATAGCTCAGCAGTCCTCCATTGGGAGCAGAAAGCTGTCCCAGTAAGGATTTGACTTCTGTCTGTAGCCTTTGTGAACGTTCCTCGATGGACTTTACTCCCTTAATACTATTATTCCTTCAGTTCATTGTATAGCCCCATCTCACTTTGTGTTTGCTATGGCTTGGGACTATGGCCGCACAGCTGACTGGCTGATGGAATGTGAAGGAATGTGTTCCTTGTATTCCCAGACTGGGAAACGGCGTAATTAATCACTTGATCTAAGAGCATGGTTAACAGAACAGGGCACTAGGCTTAAAGTTAGTTCTCCGTTCTGGCATGCGTATCTGTGATATTGTAAGGAGATAACTTGCTTTTTTTCCCCCCTTTCTTTCTGCCTGCTGTATGTGATGATGATACTTTGAGAAGCCTATAGCTGCAGGGGAATACAGAAATGCTAGCGTTTTTATTAAATTATTATCAACTGAAGCTTAGATACCTCACATGAATACTTTTAAGTTGTAACATTACTTCTCTGCTTTATTGTGGAAAGCACCAAGACCTGAATAGCAATATGAAATTTAGTAATCTGAAGGGAAAAAAAAACAAGCCACCGCAAAACAACAGAATCATCCCCACGTCCTCAAAATAGAGGAAAAAACAACCCAGACCAGCCAGCACAGAACACACATTTGATATGCGTACTGAGAAGGCTGGGGATTTTAAGGAGGAAAGCAAAATGTTAGAATCTGTATTCTAACATCTAGGCTTTTGATAGAGTAAATGTTACTTTATCTTGTTTTGGTGTTGGATGGTTTGTATTTACAAATGAAATCTTGGGAAGAAGGAAGGCCACAATCACACCATCTCTTAATGACAGTGAAACTAAATGAGATAACTTTCCTTGTATCTAGTAAGAAATACAGACCTCCCCTTCGTGTTGAACATAGAACCAGGGATTGCTTTTGTTGGTCAAAGTAGGCTGATTCTTTTACATTGCTCCTTTCTAAATAATAACTGCATGGTTTAAAGTTCCTTAGAAAATAGGAGTTTCATACAGTTGTCTCAAAAAGATATGTAATGCCCTTAATAAAAATAAAGCCTTTTTTTTTGAACTTTTTTTTTTTTTTTTTTTTTTTTTAGGGGATTTCAATTTATGTAAGATTTTTTTTTTAAAAAAAGGGGAAGAGAATGGACTTGAAGTTGTAGCTGAAGTCTGTGTCAGCTTTTAGAGAGACTGCTGTGGACACTGAAAGGGAGTTCTGGAATTAAGGAGGAATGTGTTTGACAGAACAAGGGGGAAAGGCATTTCCATAATTCCTGAGGCTTTTCATGAGAAGACAGAAAGGAAGGGGAAATGCTGATGAATGATATTTACATTGCTGTTAGAGTGTGCCTGGCCCAGAAGCCTTCAGTTTTGCCAGGAGGAAATCTGAGGTATCAGTGTACAAAAATGCATGGTTCTTTTACTCCCCTGCGTTTCCTGTGAGTTGGATTACCTCTACTCCATAAGGCCGTGGCCTGTGATAACGAGGAGGAAATCTTAGTTATTTTTCCTAAAGGCTTTCCGTCCTTTCACATTCCTTTCTGCATATAGAAGATCTGCCACAAATATAATAAGTAATTCTATGGCATCTTCTATATAAGCGTGTCTAATAAATTTAGTGGATTAACACCCAAGTATGATACAGAGTTACGCTTGGCAGCCGCCTGTGAAACAGAGATAAACTTCCAAATGTGGCTGACAGAGCCTCGGTGGGGAAGGGAGATCTGCTCTGTGGTTTGCAAGCTATGCTTCCAGTCCTTGTATTGCCCCTCTCTTCTACATGTGCCTGTAAAACTCGTGTGCAGCTAATCAGAGACTTGAAATTTCACACGTATATGGTTGTAGAAGTTTTAGATTGAGGAACCCAGTAACTCTGCGGAGGGCAGATTACTGTCCAGTTGTATATAAAGGAGCAGTGAGCTCAGGGTGCTAACTACAGCTTGAAATGTGGGGCATAAAGTGATGTAGCTTTCTATTTCGGTTGTTTTCATAGTTGTTTTCTTTTACAATTAAAAAAAAAAAAAAAAAAGGCTATGCTTTGAATGCTTCTTTAAACTTCTATTTCTTGTCTTCTTGCCGACTGCCTGTTTGCTCGTGTATTCTTTTTAGCTTTTATAGCAACTTGTTTTCAGTGATGCCAGGCTACTTCCTTATGTCTTATTGACAACAGATGGAGAAACTCTACTGTAGGAAAAGGATAGCTTTTACAAAAAGCTGATTGAATTTTATCTGCTTCCCTGTGCTATGGGCAACCATTCCCTACCTCCTTTCTATATTCATTTACTGCTCTATTTATATAAACTTTGTTAGATGATGATCTGAGACCAAAGGGAATGTTTTCAAAATTAGCTGTTCTCAAGGAGCGCGCGTGATGGGAAACATTAAGTGTGTTGTTACAATGCATGTAAATCCTTGTATTGGTTGAACACAGGAGCTCATACCAATGAGTTCACACTATTATCCACCATTCCTGGCCAGGACTCTTGAGGCTGTTTCTGAATTGACTCTTTAGTAAGTAGAATGAAAGTTGGGCTGATGAATAGTTTAAGGATACATTGTTCTGCGGGGTTAATGTTAATGCCAGGGTGGTGTTTTCCAGACCAGGTTAACAGTTGCAAAGTCACTTTGCAGTGTTCTCAGACTCGTGTTTGGGGGGGGTGCAAGTTCACCCTGACTAGCTGTCTTGTTGGTGTGGAAGAGAGATGATTAGTTAAACAGTAATTATTCAGACTTCTTGTATGACTTTAGATATTTAGACAAGGTGGGATCTGAGTATTTCAGGAAGGGGCCGAATGTGTGAACTGCTGAGAAAAGAAGGTATTTCCTGAAGGTGAATTTTAGAAAGCAAATTTAGAGAATAACTTGGTGAAAAGTGGGAAAGTATTTCACCTGAAAGAAGCAGCATGACTGATTTGTTGAAGGAACCTTGAGTCTTGACTAGATCTCTCTGTGGGTTTTCACTCTGCACTTGTCTTTGGGGTAACGTGGGTTCAGGTCTCCATAATGAGTAGGAGAGATCTTCTCAGCATTAGGTGCTGACGGTTTGGATCATGCAGCAGATTTCAGGACTTACAGGTGAAATACTGAGGGATTCACAGTTCATCCAGTTGGTCTTTTCCCTCAGTACTTATCTTTTCCCACTAGGAGTTTCAGTAGTTCAGATGGTGCCGAGCCCCAGAGCAGGGAGCACTTTGTGTCGTGAAATTCCTGCTCTGTCTGCTGGCCAGCAGGAAAACGGAAAGCATGGAGAGTGGTTCAGCAGGCAGGAGCAGTGTTGTGCTAGTGCAGGTTGGCACTGCTCTCGGAAGCAGGTGGGCTGCATTTTGGCTAGCCCCTTTGGGGGGACTGGCTTGCTGTGACTTCCTCTGAAAGGTGAGCTGCTGGTTCAGCACCACATAGGACTATGGAATTCTGTCAGGGTGTGTGTGCGTGCAGGGCAGAAATAAAATCGCCTGTGTCATGTTGCATTTCATTGATGTGTCTTGAGCAATTAAAACCAAAAATTACAAGGGCGTGCACCCGGAGAACCGCTGCTTTGGGGAGGGAGGCTGTCTTGTGCTCTTCATACTGCTCTTTGTGTGTATTTTTAGTGCTTCCCCTTGGGAGTAGGGTTTATTATAACCATGCTGCACCATCAAGTATCAGGTGGGAGGATTTTACTACACAAGAAAATTGTGTGCTTTATTCTCTGAATTCAGAGTTTTTTTCCTCCTTTCCTTCTCAGTTCAGCATCTATCTGAAAAGTGGATATACAGATGTGTGTTACCACTTTATCCAGCAGTGTCCCTTGTCAGCACTGAATTAGCTTGCATTTTCACTACAAATTTCTGGTAATTAACTGGAACTCTTCAGCAGCTGCTTGTAGGTGGGGTTAATAGGCGATACGTTATTCCATTAAAGCAGAGGTGTTAAGACTTGCTTCTCTGAGTCACCTTTGCAGGCATCTGAAGCCTGATGAGACATGTGGGATAAGGTCATTTGTCCTGGATTAGGTTTGGTTTCCTTAAGCCATCTACAAAACAAAGGCTGCAACTGTCTGAGGAATTGGAGGTTGCCTCCCCATTTTCCAGGGCCTTGAGCACGTGAAGGTACAGGTAGGAAATCCTTAACAGGAGGTCAGGGCTGTCAAGGTAAGGTTATGAATGTATATCTTCCTGAGGGAACTTCTTACCAAACTTTTGAACTATGTATCAAGGCTTACAGGAAAAATTGTTTCTATAGTGCTACTGTCTTCTGTAATATCAAAATTTTAGATGTGTTTAAGAAGGGCTGTAACTTTGACACACTTGCAAGGAGGGGATTGTTAATACTCCTCAGCTTTTCTAGGTGGTTTTCATCTGTGGATACAACTTGTTTTCTAAAAGAACTTGCTCACAGTATCCCTTTTAAACAGATGTATACAGAGAGGAAACAACCCATCTGTTCCAGATCCAGAATGGGTTGAACAGTTTCCAGGATAATAGCCACATTTTTCACCCTGTTGCTGGCTTTTGATATGTGTAAGATGGGTGGAAAAAATGATAGCTTTGTAAAAAATGGGGTGAGCTTTGTTTGCAGTCACATAACATGCAGTCATGAAGTCAAGTTCAGATAGTGGGCTTGAGTCAGTCTTTAAGAGAGCATTCCAAATCATCCTCCTTTCCCCTTCTTTGGTGTAGTCTGCCTTCTAGAGCCATGCTCTTAGAGCCATCTTTATTCACTTTTGCATCTTGCTGGGAATTAGGATCTCTCTCTGTCCAAAGCTATCCAGCTACAGCTGAATTCACTGTAAAAAAGCAAAACCAACCAAACCACAACAAAATAACCCTATCCTGTTTGGTTTTTAGCTACAAGCAGTGGAATCGATGTATTTGGAAGCTATTTCCTGAGCTTGCTGTGATGGAGTAAACTGTCTTGTAGGAAGACATTACTAGGATCCTTGTTCTCCTGCTATTGAACTTAAACATATTGACATAGTAAATTACCACAAATCATGCACGCTCTCGCATACTGTCATACAGTTTAATATAATTATGTCAAACAAAGTGTCTCTCTCCTTTGTAATGGCCTGTGAAATTAACGTATTAGATTTCTGCAGTGCAGTAAAATAGCACATTTTCTTTACTTCCATGAGTTGTTATAGGCAGGATCCAAAAGTGCTGAGCTAGGGTTTCATTCATTTTGGCAGATCCTGCTGTGGTGGGAGCTGGACAGACAGGAAATGCAGGCCTCCTAGCTGATTCACGGAACAAATTTGGCCTGTGATTCTTCTTTTGCTTACTGGAGATGGCTTTCTGACTCGGTGTAATTGGTAGTGCTCCTGGGTGTAGCAAAGAGGGAGGTTCCAGTGTCTCGAACGTGTGGGAAGTAGCATAGCCTCCTGGGGGAGGAGTGGCTTCGGTGCTCTTCTGGTCGTGTTGCACCACTGCAGGAGCATTGAGGGAAGAGAATATTTTAAGGCTCCTTCTTTCAGTTTATCTTTGCAGGGTCTACTGGACTGTTTTTCCCTTTTTGTCTTTTAGATTTGGCAAAGCCTCCAGTAAATGAACCGAGGGAACCGGAACAATTTCTAATGCAGGCGCCCCAGGGAAATCCACTGCTGCTTTCCCACACCCTACAAGAGCTATTGAGCAAGGATAGTGTGCAGGTGGAGCTTATACCTGAGAAGAAGGGGCTTTTTCTGAAACATGTGGAATATGAGGTTTCCAGCAAGGTAATGTGAACAAGCAATGCTCTTAGTGAGAATGTGTCTTCTCAGGAACGTCCACGCAGTTGCTTTTGGCACAGTCTTGTCTGCTTTGATAGGTGTGTTGGGTGATGCTGGTTTCAAGTAGGCCAGTTGAACTGATTTGCTTTAAATGCCCCAGCCCAGTGCTTTCCTGACCTACGTTTTGGCAGTATGGTACATCTTCTAGCTGAGGTCTGATGCGTAGTCAGCTAGTTCTGCAGAGTGAGTGGATACCATTATTTGTGCTAACCCACCTGAGCTCTCTAGAAAAGCACATGTGTAGCATAAATGGAATGATTCCAGAACGGATTGGTGTATGCTACTGTGTATTTCAGACTATTTAGAGCTTGTGAAGAAATTGTATTGGCAGTGCTAAACTGAAATCCTTCAAAAACAGAAAAGGTACTGCAAACCCTTCCACAGAGTCCAGGGCACTTCCAGTTTACTTGCCCTAATCCTGACCTCAAGGTTCTGCTCTTGGTATCAGTGAAGACTGAAGGTGATATATCTTTTTTTTATGGAACAGCCAGTGAAATAGCTCTCCAGGATCTTCTGTGTTTCCCCCCCCCAAGAAATTGGTCCTATTCTAAATGGACTATGAGCAATTTGCAGCTCCCAGGCCCCCAAAGCACCAGTTAGAGAGTAGCACTCAAACCGTTGTGGTCACCGTTGTCCATATTCAGCATCATGTTTGGGTCCCTTATCTGCAGTGATGGCCAGGGCTTTAGGCTGGTGTCTGTAAGGTTCTCAAAGACTGTTGTGTGGGGGAAAAGGGCAGACAGGGAATGTTTCTGTGGGCTCCTTAGGGCTCTGTTTTTGCCCACAGTATCAAGACCCTGGACTGAGACCCTGATGGTCTCTCTAGGAATTGAATTTAGGAAGAAACTCATTTCCAATGCCCTTCAGTTGCTGTCATCCCTCTCAGTTCTATCTGTAGAACTATGCTTCTGGGAGAAGAAACAGTGTGGCTTTGCACTTCATCTAAGATCTGCAACACAAGTCAGCATCAGATTTCAAATCAGACAAGGGGAGGCCCCAAGGGCTGTACCCACTGTGTTCCAGTTGTGTGTCTTGTTGCTTTATTTCTGAAAATTCATAGCGTCATAGTAAGGGGAGCGTGATGTGCAACGCAAAAGTAGTGAGAATGCATATAGTCATATGTAGTCTTTGTTACTAGCCGTTCAATAGATCAATGTGTAGTAGTAGTGGTAGTTTTTTATTTGTTGGTTTATTTGTAATTATTTTTTAAGGACTTTTACTTCTCAAATACCTCCTTGTAGTTTCCACTTAGCTCCTTTTGGAATGAATGCCTGGTTTCCTTGGTCTGTTTTACATACTGATCTGAGAAAGACTGAGTTAAAGGCTAAGGTTTTAATGGATCTTTAAATGTTTGTTTATAGATCTAGCATCAATAGAAGGTCTCTCTTTGTCTTATGAGGTTCATTTAAAAGGTCAGGCCTTTGGGCTAATACTTAATATGATCTAAGCTTGTTTTGCCACCTCTGGATCTGAAGCCGATTTAAGGAAAGTTCCCAAGAGCTAAAGCAGGCACCTGCAGTACTTCAGAAAAGGAGCTCTTTAGGGCACTTGAGTATTGGCACTAGTTCTAAGTGTTCTGTCTGATTTGAAAGAACAGGGAGTTTGAGGGAGTGGAAGTGTGGAACCACAACGGACTTAGAAATATTTGCCATCTTTTAGGAAACTTCTCCTTTCCATTTCGTCTTGTGTGTGAATGGAGTGTGACATGCACTTTTACCTGAAATCTTACTCTCAGAAGATTGTTACCTCTATTCATAATGGAAGGGTGGCTGCATTTAGAGACTTTTCTCCTTATTTCCCACCACAAGACCTCTAAAAATAAGGAATATTTTATTTCTGCAGCCTCTTTGTGAGATTTCTTTCTTTACTTTTTCAGTGCAGCTGATGGTAGAAAATTAATGGAAATGCTGCAGATCGTCCAGCCTGTGTATTGATTTTTTTTTATTTTTTCCTGTATTGCAGAGATTCAAATGCTCAGTCTATCGGAGATATAATGACTTTGTGGTGTTCCATGAGATGCTGCTGCAGAAGTTCCCGTATCGTATGGTGCCAGCACTACCACCCAAGAGGATGCTGGGAGGTAAATTTGGGTTGCTCTTTTGTCTGGAGGGGTTGCAGTATGAGTATGATCAAAATGAAACCAATGAAAACAAACACTTGAAAGAATTGAATGTCTTTGCCTCTGCTTGGCTCAGAAAACAATTCTGAGAACTTAATGCACGATTTGGAGCTGTGAATTATTGCTGTCCTAGAAGTCTTTAGGGGTAACATAATCTAAAATTTCAGTGTGTATGCATGTTTTTTTTTTTTCCCATACATCTTGGAATCTAATAACCCTTCTGGTAAGATTCAAGGGGTAATTCTACAAAAGAGCATTGCAGAGTTGCAGCTGTCATATTTTTAGGAAAATAGGTTATGATGATCATATGTGCTTTGTGATGATCATATGATCCTTTGAGTGTAGAATTGCTACTGTACTGTTGACCAACTCTAGTATGCAAACAGCGCTGCGTGCTGTTTTGTGAGGTGCTCAGAATAGGAAAGGTTCATGGAAATGCCATCGCTCTTCTGTAGCGAGAGAAGACTAAACATAAAAAAATAAAAAATACATTATAAGGCTTTAGACTGCAGAGGAACTTATTCTGTAACAACAACAGCAAGTATGTAGGATAATCAGAAGTTAAAAACTGAGGCTGGAATGTCAGCTCACTCAAGTATATTGTAGCTATTAGAATAGAAACCAACGAAGTATCCCAAGACTGAAAGCATGTTGAAGTTCATTCTGCTACATTTTTCGATAATCCAAAATATTGGCATTGTTTTTAAATTTTTATTATTTAAAATGATGCATATCTGTATAAAATTCTATCTTGTTTTATGCTTTATCTGTGAAAGAACAAGCTTTTCACTGGTTTGTCTCCTGCCCGAGCTGCTAAGCTTGTTTCAAAAAATAATTGATTTCAGTCAAGGAGTCTGTGTATTGCTACAATAAAAAGGAATTGGTAAACAGTGAACAGAGCACAGTTTATAGTGAACCAGAACAAAGCAAAATAATTCTATTGAAAAGCTTCAATCGTCATATATTTTTTATGACGGAATGCAAATTGTAAAGACCTTTCTTTTGAGGTTGCGAAAACCAGTCTGTTGAATTTGGCCTGATTCAGTGTTCTCAGCCAGAATTTCCAGAATTTCCACTTCATGCAACACCTGTGAGCAAAGTGACCTTCTCTGATTTATCTTGGTGGAGAGAGGATGCTTGAAAGAAGTTTCCAATACATATAATTTGTCAGTTGCTTATTTCCTGGCATTTCTGATGTGTTGATACTTCTGTGCATTCACTGGTGCATTTCTTCCCATACATATCAAATGTTTAAAAAAAAATCTGGCAGGATTTGTTCCCAAACTGCGCTGGTAGTACAGTCCTAACGTAGTCCACAAGTGCGTAGAGGCAGAGAGTGGTGATTGCCTTTAGTCCAGTTACTCTCTATATAGAAAAGCTGCGTAAGTGGTGTTAAATAGAAACTGCAAACAGGAAAAAGGAAATGGAATGGGTAGTTCTTGTTTCTGAGTAGGTTAATGTTCTGATAAATGGAACTGTACAGCGCAGCATTTGACAGATCAGTGTAGGTGTGTGAATCTTGCATATTCCTTAGTCCCAGAGCCTGATAGATAAAGCTGTGCGACTTGTATGCTCCTGTAGTAAGTTACACTCTTACCTCTGTGTTGGTATAACATGGTCTTGGTAAAACATGGCCTAACATCTGTCTGTCAGATGAAGGAGGATTGATAGTCTGCTCTGCTCGTTTTGGAGGATGGCAGCAAACTGGGACAGATCATGTAGGAAGTGTGTAGACGACTTCTGAAATCTCCGTGTAGTCTAAAGTATGAACAAAGCACAATCAAGATGTGGAACACTAATGAATGAAAAAAATAATTTGATAATTGCCTTACTAAAGATACTAATAGAGACTTCCTGCAGCCTGTAAACTCCCAACTTAAACATGAAGGCACCTTTTGTAAATTTTAGGTATCCATTTGCCTGTGCGTTATTTTAATTTCAGTTTTGCTACTTCCTGCTCCTTCAGATTTATTTTAATATATTTATTTTAATATAGTTCTCCACTTTTCCTGAAAAGATGCTAGCATCTCTGATTTACTGCTTTGCAGCATTATCACCTGATTGAAACTCTTTCCTGCTTCAGGAAGGAAGATGAGCCGAGCTTCTTTTAGTTTAACAAGTAAAGACTTTGGGTGGATGTACTGCAGACTGCGAAGCAGATAGATCTTCAGAGTGCTTTCAGAAGTCTTGCATTAAAAAGATGGGTGCTGATATTGATGAAGCAACTGAGGAACAAAAAACCACCTTTCTCTGCCCCCTACCCACAAAATGTCTGCAAGTGCAGAGGAGGCAGAGCTGAGGGTGAAACACACTGAAGTTAGCTCTTCAGAACAGTGAGCAAGAACTGTAGTCATCTGTGGTACGATTGGTTTGAAACTGGAAAGTGGCGGTGTGATTTGCATTGCAGTAGCACCCGGGAGTCGAACAAAATGAGATCCTCTTTGGAGGCCACTTAGGGAATTCATTCAGAGGACTAAAGATCTTTGCATCCCCGCAGTTTCTAAGCAGAGGGTTCAGATCTTAGACTCAGTTGTTTGTCCTGCTTACTTGGCCCGTCCTGTGGAAATGCACCCAGGGATATATGTGCAGGATTTCGGTAAGATGTAAAGAACCACTTAAAGGAATTGTCCTGGTGGTCAATCTAAAAGATGTGTTTCAGAGAGCCAACGGAGTACCAGTGACCATTCTTTGGTTTTGTTGAAGCGCTTTAGTGAGGTTTATAAGAGTAAGGAAATTACTGGACTGAGTGTTTTCTTTTTTCTCTTTCTGAGCAGCTGTAAAATGTGGTTTATTAATTGAAGTTTAATGTTCCTTCCTGTAGCTGACCGAGAATTCATAGAATCAAGAAGGAGAGCTCTGAAGCGCTTTATAAACCTGGTGGCTCGACATCCTCCTTTCTCAGAAGATGTGCTCTTGAAGCTCTTTCTATCTTTCAGTGGCTCAGTGAGTACTTGTTAGTGATAGTCTGAGTCTGCACACCTTCCCGTAACTGCTTTCCTGGGCACAGAGTTCAGAATTGTTTTTGACTTACACATTGGTGCTCCCCGTGATGAGGAACTTTTTTTCTCAATAGATATTTCTACAGCTGGAAAGGGGAATGTAATTTCATTTGATGCCAGGAGTACAGGATTTTGAAAATGGTAACTGTTCTTAGGGGTATACATGTTATGATTTCCCTTGAACTGAACTTAACCTGGGTAAAGCTGTATCTGCTAAATTGTGCCTTCTATGATAATATGAGAGACCTGTGTGAACTGCCTGTTTCACTTAGTTCTTGCATGCTCATTTGCTTCTGTCTCTTCTTTAGGATGTGCAGAATAAACTAAGAGAGTTAGTCCAGGGAGTGGGAGATGAATTTATGACCTGCAGATTAGCTACCCAGGCCAAGGTATGTATACGTATTGCTTGCAACATATAATTTGGGTTTAAGTGGCTCTTTCCTCTGGGTAAATCAGTTACAGTGTGTGTTTGGTGATAGAGACCTTAGGTAGGGGAGAGTTTCCAGAGTTTGAAAGACTTAAACTTGTAACTTTTATAGAAAGTATATTTGACTTTTAAGGACCTGATATTTCTAGCTAAATAGTGGTTCACAAACATGAGAAAGATTAAACAGTGAATCCTGCTCAGAATGTGTTTCTTACTAATTAATTGTGCCTGCATACCAAACAAATGAGCATACCACAACATTTAAAAGCTAATATCTTGATTGATATCTTCCATGTGTGTTCGTGTCATCATTCTTTATTTTTCTCCCTGTGGGAGAGTAATTTGGATTGTTTTAGAGAAGTCAGAAGTTCTGCATTTATCTGCTTATCTCAATGATTAGTGCTACGGCAGATTTTAAGCATACATTCGCTGTGCTCATTGAGCAATTTTAGATTGAGTTGTTGTTCAGGTTCCTGCATTGCTAGCAGAAGATTTTGCAATCAGAGCTTAATTCAGGCTCTTACTGGGATGCACAGGTCAAAAAGAGCTTAGCTGAACTTTCAGTACATGCTTGACTTTGCAATGCTGGCAGTTTAGTAGCTTCAGATCAGAACCTCTGGGCTTGAAACCTCACAAACCCCATTTTAACTTCATATAGAGTTGAAGATTTTGCCAACTCTGTCTGTACCCTGTATTTGAACCTCTTTCTACCTCTGAAAGTTAGGGGTATTTGTATGATATCTGACTTGGAGATCTAAATTGCAAAGCTGATCTCTTCAGGGCTGCTACAGGGTGGAGAGAGAAGGAGAGTGCAGAAGTCTGTCTCTCTGCTGACTATATGATGTGCCTAAAATTAAGATACGGGAATATGCCTCTGGTACCTCCACTAGTAATCTCTCTTGCACTTCTTCAGGACTTCCTTCCAGCTGACATACAAGCCCAGTTTGCTGCCAGCAGGGAACTCATCAGAAATATTTACAATAGCTTTTACAAGCTTCGGGACCGTGCAGAGAGGATAGCTTCTCGAGCCATTGATAATGCCTCAGATCTCCTCATATTTGGAAAGGAGCTAAGGTAGGTTGGGAGAAAGAAGATTTGCCAATGTGAACATTTCTGCTGTTGCTTCATAACTGAGAACTGTTGTGAGATTTACTTGCAAATGGACTGGTAAGAATGGGTATTTCAATGCATGCTGTAGGTTATAATCAAGTTTTCCTACTGCGAAAGAAGAAAATGCATGCTTTCCTCTAAGGTTGCATTCTATAGACCAACAAAAATAAACAGCAATAGCTTGACGTTCAGGTACTGACCATGTTACCTCTTCCCCCAGTATATACGTAGCACTACTTCTGTGGCTGTGCAGTAGTAGCTCTGCACCGTGACCTGTTTAGACATTTGAAACTTGGAACTGCTTTCTGCAAATAAGTGCATGTGCTTGGTGGAGTTTGTCTCCTAGTTTTAAACATTAATTTCTGTTCTCCTAGTGCTTTAGGCTCAGACACTACACCGCTTCCTTCCTGGGCTGCTTTGAATAATAGCACATGGGGGACTCTGAAACAAGCCTTGAAGGGTCTATCTGTTGAATTTGCACTTTTGGCAGATAAGGCTGTGCAGCAGGTGAGTTATTTATTTATTTGTTAACTTTTTGTGAAATGAGAAAGGTGCATTGGTGTCTTAAGTTTTGTCTTGAATCACAAGTTCTGTGGGGATAGGCACTTAAAAAGTTTAAAAGGGAGATTGTAATCTAAAGTTGCATCCTCAGCCACCAGCCTGCTTGTTCATGCTTGAATGAAAAACCTGGACTGTGTTTAAATGGGGAAAAAATATAATGGGCAAACGGGTGGGGAGAAAGGCCTGGTTTTTTTCCTTCTAAATGGTTATTGGACAGGTTAAGTTGTACTGCTCCACTGAGCTGTCCAAAAATCCTTCATTCTCTCTTATTTACCTGCTACAGAGAATCCAGAAGAATTTCTGAATCAAGTTTTGACATTCACATTACTTAAACACTACATGAAAGTCATTCAGACAGAAGTGTCATATTCCTGTGTAAGCGTACAGCGTGATAATGACTGTTAGAATGATGTGACATTGTGACAGTCTGAGAAGCAAAAATAATAGTTTTGTCTTCTCACCTCCTTGTGTTAAAATACGTAGTGTGCTTTTATAGATCCGTTGGACTGATTCTTTATTCTGCAGTTTATGCTCCAAAGAGCTCTATTGATATAGGAATAAAAGGCAGTATTTAGAAAAGAGGAAAAAATAAAGTGGTGAAACTTAGCTTGGTGTCTCATTTGTGCTTTCTGGTGCATGAACTATTATGGGGAACATGCAGGTATTTATAGATTTAATGGATTAGTTATCTTGTAAGAAGGAAAGATGAAAGATTGGAGAAGTCTGCAAAAGCAAAAAATTTGAGGCAGAGAGAGCTGAAAGGACTGACATACGCAGGACTGTGAAACTAATTCCTCTTGTTATAATGATCAGTCGATTGGAAAAGCTGTTCCTGCTCCAGTCAGATCTTTGTTCTGCAGACTGAAGACTAAATGCCACTGTGACATCTGAAAGATTTTTGATGCAGTTGTGTAACCGTTGATATGCCTTGGGGAATACTGTGGAGGCCTGCGTGGTGTAAGGATGTGAAGAGCTGTGATGTTGGTTCTTGCCAGGCTTACATAAAATGTACTTTTTTCCTTGTTTTCTAGGGTAAACAGGAAGAGAATGATGTGGTGGAGAAGCTGAACCTTTTCCTGGATTTACTCCAGTCCTATAAAGTGAGCTCTGCTGTTCTTCTGCCAATGAAAAAGTTGTTTAGAACAAGCTTGTGCTTTTTAGAGGGTGTAACGCCAACTAGATGGAAAACTGTGAGGCCAGTTCAGAGGCACACTGGGCATCTGGCAGAGGGAGGGGAGTGTCTGTTGGCCTTACTTAGCTCTACAGCCTTACTGATCAGCTATTCTTGTGATGAGATCTTGCCAAATGGCAAACCCTGCAAGAAATTCAGAAGTACGACTGCTTGAATTACATGGATCAGCTAACCATTTTCCAGATTTAGCTGCTTTTGAGTCAAAACAGTGAATTAGATGGCTACTGTTAGGCTCATGGAGACAGTTCATGAGTTCAGTCACAAATGAAAGCATTTTTGTTGATATTAATCTCACAGTCAAATGCACTTTTTAGAAGCACCTAGTGAAACTGTGCTTGGCAGCCGCTCCTGACATTCCCAGGGCTGGACTGAAATAGAAGGGTACTGGCAAGCTATTACTATGACTAATTGCCAGCACTTAATATTGAGAAGGTCACGGAAGATAAGTGGCCTGATAAGATCCAAAATGTTGGCTGAAGTGATGCTCCAGATTGCTTGGACCCGTACCACTGAGCTTAAGTGGCAGTTTAGTTTCTTGAATTCCTATCTGACAACATTTTTTCTGACCCTCTTGAAAATAGAAACAAAAATCCGCAGTGGAGAAATTACGAAGTGTGATGATGTGTTTGTGTTCCTGATGTACTTGGCTTGCCTCTGCCTGCTGTCCCTTAGCACTCTGCCCAGTTCCCACTAAGTACCTGGTTTTGTTCTTTTTCCTGTAAAGGACCTATGTGAAAGACATGAGAAGGGGGTGTTGCACAAGCACCAGCGAGCATTGCATAAGTACAGCATGATGAAGAAGCAGATGATGAGTGCCACAGTGCAGAACAAAGAACCAGAATCAGTGGAGCAATTGGAGTCTCGGATTGTGGAGGTAGGGCAGATACCTGTGAGAGCAAATGGTGGTAGTGGACTGCTGTAATGACACCACTGTGCGGCTCAGTCATATCTGCAGAAAGCCATTAGACAGAAATGGTAACTTTGGGTAATTTGAGATCCCTGCTGTGCTTCAAGGAAAATGTATTTGTTTTCCTCTATACTTATTACTGGCTCTCTGGCAACGTGTCATTTGCCGGAGGTGTGGAAAGCAGCAGTTTGCATGATGGAAAGTGCAGTTGCTGTCCTATGAAATGGGCCCAGGCACTGCCTTTTTTAGGTTCTTGTTAGGTGTTTGAATTGCCAGAGTGGTGAGGAATGCTGTTTTCTCCTGCTGCAAGTGAACCTCCTTGGCACTCTCTTCCTGGCATTGTATTTCACTGAATTCCTCTTCTTTCAGCAAGAAAATGCTATCCTAACTATGGAGCTGCGGAATTACTTTTCTTTGTATTGCCTGCATCAGGAAACACAGCTCATCCACATCTATCTGCCTCTCACCTCTCACATCTTGGGGGCCTTTGTCAACTCCCAGATTCAGGGCCACAAAGAGGTGAGTTCTTCTGGCCTATGCTCTTTTTCCCATAATACGAATGAGAATTTTGAACTGATTTATTTTCTCCTGTGGGTCTTCCTCCTCTAAGCATCTGTCCAGCTCAGATCTTTTAAAACTTCTTAATAAGTTACCTAAGGTATTTCCAATAGGGAGTGAGGATCAAGGCTAGCCCTTTCAAATGATTGGGTCTTCATATAGCAAGTTTTCTGCTGTTTTTTTTTTTTCTTTTCTCATCTGTGTGTGGCTTTACCCAAAAGATGAAAACCCAACTGTTAAATAATTAGCAATTCTGTAATGAATGATGTGTGCTTGCTAAATGTGCTTGCTAAGGGTTTTTTTTTTTTTTGCCATGCTACACAGGAATTGTATGACAAGGAAGAACTTCCTTGTTTTCTCTTTAAATCTAAGAGCGCCCTTTTGTTAATCCCTAAATATGACCTCCAGCGTTCCCCATGCACAGACTTTGTTGCATTCATTGTATTAGAAAAGTTTTTACAACTGCAGTTTGTACCTTCCCTTCAGTGAAGGAATTCGACCAAGGTATGGGAAGCTTCCCCTCCACCTCTGCTCAGTCAGTGTAGCACCAGTCTAAAAGGGACGTCTGGGTCTGCTGAACTTCTCCAAAGTGCTTCAGGAAATTTGTGTCGTGGTTTTGATTATCCTGAAATTGCTGCTAAAATACAATGTGGTGAGATAATAACCTATCTTGTCTGTTTGTTTTCTCTCCCTTTTCCCACAGATGAGTAAAGTTTGGAATGAGTTGAAGCCGAAGTTGAGTTGTCTCTTCGTGGGATCTAGCAATATGCCAACTCCACCATTGTCACCTCCAGAGGGAAACTTCTTCTCCAATTAATATTCTGAGCATCTAGCATGGAGCAAGAAGTGCAATCAAGGGAGGGGTGGGACCTCTACCTCCAGATGTTAGAATGGATCCTCCAAACAGCTTTTTTTTTTTTTTTTTTTAAATACTGCTGCTTTGAGCTGCTCTCTGATTTAGACAGACTGGACGTGGGGCAGAACATACAGTTGTAAAGACGGTCTCTTAATTTTGAAATGCTCTGGGGCAGAGCTGATTTTTGTTATCCAAAAGACACTCGTCACAGGGTCAGGATGTGACATGGTGCAGTGAGGGCTGCAGCGTTACTGCTGATGCCTCTGCATCTTGCACTAACAGCCCTCCAATGATGTTTATCTGCACAAATGTGGACAAACTTCTAAAGTACTGAGATGAACAGGATATCTGAAGCACTTGCTTACAGAAGGGAGGTGGATTGCCTTTTAAGCTTGGGAAGGTCAGTGCTGCTGTGACACAGCAATTTTCCCAATGAGGCATAGCAAGCTGTATGTCAGTGTTGATTCAGCTCACAGTTGCAGGGCAGCCTAGGGACTTGCTCACATTTTTCAGTTTGGGGCCAAAGATGACTGGGTTCAGGAACTCAGAGGAGTTTGCCTGACATAAACGAGAAAAGAATTGAATGAAACACTCCTTAATTGTAAACCACTCCTATTACACAAGCAGAACAGCTACAGGGTAGCTTGTTTGTTTTCTTCTGGAGTTTCTGACATCTATCTGCTGAGTAGCTAGCTGTTTAGGGCTATTGGAGAACTGCTGACCCGATGGCTGGTGTTTCCTCTGGTCTAGTATCAGATGAAGTATCCTGTTACACCAGTAGGCTGGGATGCAACGCTGATGAAATTGATTAGCAAAAATCAGTATTTATCAGGATATTACTGTCTTTTCTGGCTCTGGATAACATTGGTGTGTGAAGAAAAGAGAAGTGAAGTGACAAGTGACAGTTCATCTCTAAAAAGAGCATGGCCCTCAGTAATGTTTTTTTTTTTTTTTTTTTTTTTTTTCTGACTGTGATAAAGGGACTAAACATTTTCCATGTCTCACTTTGTATCTCCAGTGACTTTCCCTCATGAGGGAAATGGCAGGGGAGAGAAGAACTTGCATGTCATGTTACCGTAGAGGAAATTGTGCATATCCTCTAGAAAAACTGATAAGTGAAGAAACTGCAAACGTGTGCAACAAAACTCGACACTAATAGTACCCCCGAACCTACCTTCTGTGGGACCAAATGAGTTGTCAAAGGGGAATTTGAGAGTTGCCATCTTAGCATTTTCTTTGAGTGGGTAAAGAGGAAGCTTGTTAACAGGGATGAATGCTTGCTGTTAAACTGGAACCGTTACAGTATTTTCCCTTTTGGGGGTACTTTCAGTAGTAGGAAATATATTTAAATCACTTAAATCCTATGATCACAAAAGCTTTTTTTTCTTTTGTTTAGAAAATTAAATGCAACATGAAGATCTTCCTAGACCATGTGGAGATTATGGGTTAGTTCCTTCATTTAGGAGGAAGATAATAAGCTATTTGCCCAGATTCATGAGACAAGCAGATCCATTACATACAGCCCCCCCGATACGTGGTAAAGTGTGCTTAATGTGGGTGAATTTAATGGGTGCTGAGCCTTAAGAAGTGTGTAGGATGCCTGGTTTAACAACAGAATACACTATCAAGAGCTTTTTATAGCAATTCAAATGTTAACTCTCTCCCGAGTCTTTCCACCTACATACTTGTCCGTACTGGCCTTGTCCGTTGAGGCACTAACTGCAAATGGCTCTGACAGATCCGATTCTCTCTCCTGATTCCGATTCTCTCTCCTGATTCCGATTCT